>NC_134486.1:423013983-423053983 GCF_040206685.1 Ascaphus truei
ATTGCTGGTTAAGCTGCAGATTTATGGAGCTTGGGTGCAGGAGGAACGGAGACAGATGGGAGGGGGAACAGAGACAGATGGGAGGGGGAACAGAGACAGATCGGAGGGCAGAGGGAACAGGGAGATCGAGCATGAAGGAGGTT
Organism: Ascaphus truei; assembly: GCF_040206685.1. NCBI lineage: Eukaryota > Metazoa > Chordata > Amphibia > Anura > Ascaphidae > Ascaphus > Ascaphus truei. Next base: position 423,014,127 of record NC_134486.1, read on the forward strand.
GCAGGAGTGTTGAGGTGCGCACGCCGCCCCCTGGTGTCCGTACTCGCGAAGCACGCGTACGTACACGGGGTAAGGTGCAACAAAAAAATATGTACGTACTAGTGAGTGTACGTAAAGCGAGTGTATGTAAAACGGGGTATGCCTGTACTGCCCCTCTCCTGGTTGGTTCCTCAATAATTTGGGTCATATAATTGTCTTTAAGCACCCCCAAAAACCTGTTCCCTTTTGTTGTAACGCTAATCTCATTGCCCCAGTCTGTCTGGATAATTAAAATCCCGCATTATGCAAGCATGACCCAGTTTTGATGCCTTCTCCATTTGCAAAAGTATTTTAGCTTCCTCAATCTCACAGATATTTGGTGGTTTATAGCATTTCCCTACAAACATTTTCTTTATACTTTTACCTCCACTGCTAATTTCTATCCACAAAGTCTCTACATTTTCATCATTCCCTTCATAGACATTATCCCTTATAATAGGTTTTAGATCCGGTTTAACATATAAACATACTCCACCTCCCCTTCTATTTGTTCGATCCTTCCGAAAAAGAGAATAACCCTTTAAATTAACTGTCAAGTCATGAGTTTCATCCCACCATGTTTCAGTAATGCCTATGATATCATACTGCTCCCTTGCAGCTATAATTCAAGCTCCCCCATTTTATCTGTCAGGCTTCTTGCATTAGCAAGCATGCATTTAGGTTTTTTTTCAGCCTGTACTATTATCTTATCTGCTCCTTCCTTTTTGCGCCCACTTGGTTTAGTCTTTAGAAGTTTTCTAGTATTATCTGTATTTACTATGTGTGTCTCACTGCTCGTCAAACTCGCACTTGCCCCCATTTTACCTCCATACCACCTTGTATCCTCATCTATTCCATTTAGTTAATTATCCGTTTCATTCCCCTCCCCCCTCCATCCTAGTTTAAAATCTCCTCCAACCTTTTTAGCATTCTCCCCCCTAGCACAGAAGATCCCTCTTCATTGAGGTGCAATCCGTCCCTAAATATAGATGGCACCTCTCAGAAAAGGAGTCCCACTGCTCTAAAAACCCAAACCCCTCCTTCCTGCAGCACTTTCTTAGCCATGCATTCACCTCCCTGATCTCTGACACTCTCCCTGCGGTAGCGCATGGCACTGGTAGTATCTCAGAAAATACTACCTTGGAGGTCCTTGCCTTAAGCTTTTGGCCTAGATCCCTGTAATCATTTTTTAGGACCCTCCATCTTTCTCTAACTTTGTCATTGGTGCCAACGTGTACTAACACCTGTTCTAACACCGTGGCATCTCTGAGGCTTTCAAGTCCGGACTCCGCACAGACCCAGAGGCACCAAGCTTGGTAGCCACCTGGTCACTTGGAATCCATGACTTGGAAATCCCACAGTTCAGTCACAGGTTACCAGTACATATACCTATTAACTATAACCCTTTAATACAATATACTGTGTCCCGTCTTCTGTGTGATACAAATCTATAAGTCCCTGTTCTGGTGTCAGGGATGGAGTGAGAGTATATAATCTATAAGTCCCTGTTCTGGTGTCAGGGATGGACGGAGAGTGTATATTTCCTATACTCACTAGCCTCATACTTGGCACACTTTAGAAATAACTTATAAACTTTTACACACAAGAAATCACGCTCCACTTTATCACATAGCTGGAGCACCCCCTGAACCCCTATACCAGGTCTAGGGTACCTGGGCATGTATCTGGCACCTCTCCTTATATTGGGGACCCCATGTCTGATTGCAGGTTTACATTAACCCCTTCATGCCGTTTACCTTGTCTGGAAGATGCTGCAGCAGGGATCCTGGCGGTGAGCCGTAATAACGCTTTCAGAGTCAGAGTTTGCCCGGAGCAATGTTCTTGGCTGTATCCGAAAATCTCACTTGATTCCCGATCTAACTCCTGGGGTACCCCATAACTCCGGAACCCCGATACATAGACACATTCTGTAAAGACTTTCTCTGGCAAACCCACTCTGAAATTTACATCCTAGAAATCTCCCGGTCCCAGCACCCCAGGAAAGGCGAAACACACACAAATCTTTAATGTCGCATAATTTGCACACAGTCACAGTAATGCATTTAGGACATCTGGGTCCAAGAGCTGACACTCTAGGACCCCAACACACGGATCAGGGGTAACCAAGTGGGCTGAACCTTTATTAGTGAGCCTGGTTAACCCCTTCACCATCACACCACTCAACACACCACCACCCAACATACTTCTACCACCCAACATACCACCACCCACCATACTACTACCACCTTCCATACAGTACTACTACCACCACCCAACATACCACTATCACCACTCAACACACCACCACCCAACATACTACTACCCCTCAACATACCACTACCACACACACTACCACTCAACACACCACCACCACTCAACATACCACCACTACCACCCAACAGACCACCACTACCACCCAACAAACCACTACCACCACCCAACATACCACTACCACACACACTACCACCCAACACACCACCACAACCCAACATACCACCACCACCCAACAGACTACAACCACCACACATACTACTGCCACCCAACACACCACTACCACACACACCACCACTCCACATGCCACCACTACCACCCAACAAACCACCACTACCACCCAACAAACCACAACCACCAACACTACCAACACACCACTGTCACGGGAGACCAGGACTAATACCAGGGATCAATATTGCCAGACAGAAACACGAGTTTATAAAATTAATTTATTGGAAAAGTGTATCAACAACAGTAAAAATACACAGACAACACACACACACAACTGGGGTAACTGGGAGCACCCTATAACCTAGGTGCGAGACCCCATTAGGACATTTTCCCCGTTCTGCTCCCACCCTGTGTTAAGCAGTTACCACTTCAGCAGCCCCCGACAAACTGACACTAACGTGCTCAGAACTCTGACATGTAACAGTCAGGCTCACGCACAAGTCACGGCTCCGCAGCGCGTCACACCAATCAGCTGCAGGGGCGCTGTAAGCACGGGAGACCAGTGCTTATCCTACAAAAATATACCCGGATACTTTGATTGACAACACGTGAGATGAAATAAATTGTATTTATTCACCCGAGAAACACACACAGCTTAATTTACAAGATAACACGAAATAACACTTACGAGAATTAGGTAAAACGAAATAAATGGTTTTCAGAACGAAAGTCCATGAAATGCAGTCTCTAGGTATCAATTCCCAGGAGCGGGGTTAATACGCAAACCAGAGACGCGAAACCGTCTTTGGCTAGGGGCGCTGCTTGCAGCCCCTGTTTCTCCGCCGAAAGGATTATCTTCGTTCTGCGCTGCAGAATTCATTCCCAAGTCCTTAGTTCTAACGAACTTTTACAGCGGGGTACAATCCTTGGTTGCGATGAAATGTCTCTGTACCGCGCGCTGTCCTTTCCGATGACACACAGATGAACGATGTAGAACACCCACCTGATAGCCTGCACGGGCTTATAACACCTTCCCCAGCCTATCTGGGTAATACACAGCCAATCTTGCGTGGGAAGCAAATTCCCACCCTATGGCAAGTTTGCCAGCAGTTCCTGCAACCGGGCAAAGGGCTTCACGGCATGCTAAGGGTCATGCGCTAACCTCACACGTAACCCGCTTAGCATACCTGACCAAGCCCCCCTGCACAGCGGCAGAAAGTCTACCTTCCTCCAGGATGCCCGGACATCTGCTAGGCAAACAATTTCCACAGGGAGTCTCAGAAGCCCGGACTGACATTATACATGACTCATCCCTGATCATAAATGGCAGTGGTGAATGCTTAATGTACCCGCTGTCCTGCCCGGCTGAAATGTAAATCTCCCGGTTCCTATAACTTTAAAATACTAAACTCTAAGCTACTTCTCATTTTTATTTTTTTGTAACTTACTGCTGCGGCCAAGTTTATTCGAGCATTTGCCCGTTCTTGGCCGCAGCAGTAGCCTGGCGCGCGCCCGAGAGTGACGGGCGCGCGCCGAAGCAGCGGAAGAGCGCCCTCCGATCGGGGCGCTCTCCCTCCCGCTGCCGGGTCCGCCGGGTCCCCCGGAACCCCCTGCCGCCGTCCCGCGAACGCGGGACACCAGGGCTCCCTCGGGGAGCCCCTGGACGCGCGTGCAGGGGGGCACGCTCCCGAAGACGCGTGACCGCGCGTCTATGACGCGCGGCACGCCGAGGGGCGGCCACTAGCAAGCCGGGAAATCTCCCGGCTTGCGGTACCGGCCACACTCGAATAAAGTGTGTCGGTACTGTAGATTTTATTGCAAATTTCAGACATAAGATACACCGTACAATACACAATACATGTTAACTGTAGAGTAATCTCAACTGTAAATTGTTATCTAACTTGAGAAAATTTCCGGCCTTTCGGACCCTACTCAGCCGTAAATAACAACAATGATAGTAATAATAATAAATAATAAAATTAAAAAGGGGGGAGGGGAGGGAAAGGTAAGGTGGGGGAGGGGCACCGCTCCGGGCACTACCCACTATTCACCATCGACATATCACTGCCTGTCCTACATCGTCTCAGTCAGGTGGTCCCGCAGCTGTCCTGTCTGTGTACCTGTGTTCTCATCTCAGTTCGGGATCTCACTCCCAGAGGAGAACGCATCTATAACTATCATAGCCAGATTGTGTTACTCTCAACCCCGGGAATATCGGTCAGTGCCAGCCAAGGCATCCAGACTTTTAGAAAATTAGTGCCAGTGTCGTTAACTAAACTCGTCAACTTTTCCATCTGTCATATAAACCACATGCGATTCCGAATCTTTGGGATGCTTGGGATGTCGGGACGTTTCCATAATGCTGCGATCTCACACCGCGTTGCTATTGCAAAATGTGCTATTAATGTATTGTTTGCTTTGGACAGACCTGTTAATGGTCTATTCAGGAGGAACAGCCATGGGTCCGGGGGAATAGTGAGGTCAAAGATCCTCTGTATCCAATTTCTGATTTCTTCCCACACTGGGGAGATCCACGGGCAGGACCACAGCATATGTAACAGGTCGGCCGATCCCCCGCACTGCTTAGGGCTCAGCGGGGAGGATCCCGGCACGAACCTAGATAATTTCAGTGGGGTGAGGTACCACCGCATTAGGACCTTATATGCGTTCTCCTTTAGTGTGGTGCAGATGGAGCTTTTTGCTGTGGCCAGATATATGGCGTTCCACTCCTCCTCTTCCAAGGTCTCTCCCAAATCTCTTTCCCATTGGGTCCTAAATGATGGGGGCTGCTGCCTTGAGCCTACAGAATCGATCACATCTCTGTACAGCTGTGATGTGAGTCCCCTAGTGTCGGTCTCTGCCAGACAGAGCTTTTCAAAAGTCGTCAAGGGGTGATATGGGGCACATTTGTTGTAGAATGCTCGGAGATGGAGGTATCTAAAAAATTCTGAGTGGGGCATATCTTTTTCTAATCTGACATGGTCAAATGTTTAAATCTTTCTATTGTAACCCTCCAGGTCTTTGATCCGTGTATAGCCTTTTTGTTTCCAAATTGACACCTCTCCCCCTAGCAGGCCCGGAGCGAACTTGGGATTGTTCCAGATTGGGGACATTGAAGAGTTACCCGTTGTGAGGGAGTATTTGATCTTAGTAGCCTCCCAGACAGACAACGAGTTGGTCATTGAGGAGAGCGGCGTGCCAGCAAATCGTCGCCCTGTTTTAGGTAGCCAAATCAAGCTGCTGAGTTTTAATGGAGCACAAGCAGCACTCTCCAGCTCCACCCATCTTTTCAGTTGTGGGTTGGATTGCCACTGAACAATTTGGCTTAATTGAGCCGCTTTGTAGTATGAAAGCAGGCAGGGTAGCTAGGCCACCCGCTAGGACTGATCTTTTCATATTTAATTTGTTGACTCTCGGTTTTTTCCCTCCCCAAATAAATAAATATATTTTGATATTTCAGACTGAAGTGAGAGCAGATCCTTCAGTCTGAGTGGCACTGGTAACGTCTGGAAGACGTATAGGATACGGGGGAGTACGTTCATCTTAACACTATGTATCCTACCTATCCAGGAGATCCTTTTAGAAGACCACTTATGTAGGTCAGATATCAATGTCCGAATTAGGTTGGGATAATTTGCACTGTGTATGTCTTTGGTGTTTTTGGCTATGTATGCTCCTAGGTATTTTATATATTTCTGTTGCCAGTTAAATTGAAAGTTTAATTGTAGCAACTTCTCTACATGTGTAGGGAGATTGATGTTGAGGGCTTCGGATTTAGATTGATTTATTTTGAATCCTGAGATATTCGAGAATTTGTCTAATAAGTCAAATAGGTTTGGTAGGGAAGTGAGGGGTTTCGAGATAATTAGCTACTTCTCATTTATGCCTTTAAATAAATGTTACAGTTCTTATAACTAGACTACATTATATGTCTACCCCCTAGCACTCTGCACACCCAAAATTAGAAAGCTAGGACCTTCCTATCCAAAAGTTAGCTGCATAATTATGTGAGGGCTGTGATGTGGTTTGTGGTTAAACTTTTCCCCGGTCTGCGGTTTGAGGTTGGGATGCAATGTTGCAATCCCCGGCCGCAATCGATAACCGCAGACGTACTTTACCAATTGACCTTAATTGAATGAGGAAAACACATTATACACTGTTGCGATCCGGCGTCTTTTCCTGACCGCAGACCACTTAACCAATTTAACTTGCGGTTAAGGTTTCCCTTGCTTGTCTGCGGTTACACAGTGATACAGTGTTGTAATGCCGAACTCGTCCACAAAACCACAGGCACGCTTATCCAATTTACCCTTTAAACAGTGCTAGAGGCCCCTTATTCCTAACGGGCGCATTTTAGACATATTATCACTTATTAAGAGCCCTGGGCTGCAGAACTGACACTTTACAGTCACTTTATTTGACTTGGGGGACCCCAGTCGAGCAATATGCCTTTATTTCATGACCTGGGTACCCCTTCACCGTCACAGGCGTACGGACCTTCGTATGCGCGCGCACAGTGTAAATAAAGACCCCAGACGCGCGCCCGTAACGTCACCAGGAAGCAAAGCCTTGGCGGTGGTGCGTGTTTACGTGTTGCAGCGATTGATGACGGTACCATCATCAGCTGGGTTACACATGAACCTAAGGTAAATCTTTCCTATCAGATTTATACCTACTGCTAGAGCATTCCCTCCTGCGTCCTGTCCATTGGTTCCCCTTCCTACCTATACCCACTCAGCACCTGCCTTGTTGCGGAGCATAGACTGCGGTCTATGCACCGTGCTCATTGCAGCCTGAGTTTGCTCATATCCGGAACCTGCCTTAATCTCTGTTGTGACCTCTGCCTGTACCCGACTCGTCTGTTCTTTATCCCTGGACTTCGGCTCGTGTTGGACTTCTGCTCTCGCCATCCCTCATCCACGACTTTAGGACTACGACTATTCTGCTCTCTCCATCCCAAGACCAAGGTTTACGGACTACGACTATTCTTCTCTCTCCAACCCCGAACCACGGCAAGTACCCCGATTTATCTACATTCTCATACCCTGACCCAGCTACACGTCCTTGACTCTACTATCTGGACCTGGTCCTTTGGTTGTAGGGCGGCGGTTATCTACATCCCCACTTCAGCCTCGCGGTCTAGTCCAGGTTGTAGTGAGCATCCGTGACAGTAACTGCCACTGACTGGCTGGGACTGCCACTGACTGGCTGGGACTGCCACTGACTGGCTGGGACTGCCACTGACTGGCTGGGACTGCCACTGACTGGCTGGCTGGGACAGCCACTGACTGGCTGGCTGGCTGGTGACAGGCATTGACTGGCTGGGACTGCCACTGACTGGCTGGGACTGCCACTGACTGGCTGGCTGGGACAGCCACTGACTGGCTGGCTGGCTGGTGACAGGCATTGACTGGCTGGGACTGCCACTGACTGGCTGGGACAGCCACTGACTGGCTGGGACAGCCACTGACTGACTGGCTGGGACAGCCACTGACTGGCTGGCTGGGACAGCCACTGACTGGCTGGCTGGGACAGCCACTGACTGGCTGGCTGGGACAGCCACTGACTGGCTGGCTGGGACAGCCACTGACTGGCTGGGACTGCCACTGACTGACTGGCTGGGACAGCCACTGACTGACTGGCTGGGACAGCCACTGACTGACTGGCTGGGACAGCCACTGACTGGCTGGGACTGCCACTGACTGGCTGGGACTGCCACTGACTGGCTGGGACTGCCACTGACTGGCTGGCTGGGACAGCCACTGACTGGCTGGCTGGCTGGTGACAGGCATTGACTGGCTGGGACTGCCACTGACTGGCTGGGACTGCCACTGACTGGCTGGCTGGGACAGCCACTGACTGGCTGGCTGGCTGGTGACAGGCATTGACTGGCTGGGACTGCCACTGACTGGCTGGGACAGCCACTGACTGGCTGGGACAGCCACTGACTGACTGGCTGGGACAGCCACTGACTGGCTGGCTGGGACAGCCACTGACTGGCTGGCTGGGACAGCCACTGACTGGCTGGCTGGGACAGCCACTGACTGGCTGGCTGGGACAGCCACTGACTGGCTGGGACTGCCACTGACTGACTGGCTGGGACAGCCACTGACTGACTGGCTGGGACAGCCACTGACTGACTGGCTGGGACAGCCACTGACTGGCTGGGACTGCCACTGACTGGCTGGCTGGGACTGCCACTGACTGGCTGGCTGGGACAGCCACTGACTGGCTGGCTGGGACAGCCACTGACTGGCTGGGACTGCCACTGACTGACTGGCTGGGACAGCCACTGACTGACTGGCTGGGACAGCCACTGACTGACTGGCTGGGACAGCCACTGACTGGCTGGGACTGCCACTGACTGGCTGGCTGGGACTGCCACTGACTGGCTGGCTGGGACAGCCACTGACTGGCTGGCTGGAATTTGCTTAGCCAGAGAACTAATAGGGTCTCCCTCCTCCCATTTAACCTCTGTGTAACGTCTTTTCCCCACCCTAAGGGAGATTTGGTTCCGGTTACCGGTGGTAGTGTTGCTCACCTGTTAGGCTCTCAGGAGTCTAAGCCACCGCCGGTGTTAGTGGGGATAGACAGGACAGGTTTTCGGATCTGTAGCTCTTACTCTTTGGTGCAGTGCCTCCATTCCAACAGGACCTATCATGGATAGGCGCAGTCCTGCAGGAAACCGCTTTCCCTCCCCCTGATATACTGCAGTCTCAGACGGGAGTAAAATATAACTTGGGGTCTTTATACATCACAGCACACTGACATAGTACAGCACAATCTCTTCTTCTGTGGTCCCTGGATCTAACCCAAGGAGCTCGAGTCCCCAGGAGTCTCTCCTTGTTCCCCACACTCCCTGGTGGAGTATGGGGTAGGTGCTTCCACTCCCCTGCGGCAGGGAAGGCCTGAAACCAGGTCCCTGCTCCAGCACAGAACACATCCCACTCCCCCTGAGGGAGAGGATAGAACACACCTCTCCCACTGAGGAGTGAGAGAGACAAAGAACCCTTCATTTAGGCTGCAGCCCCTTTTTGTTACCAGTGGAGGGTCCCAGGTCTTAGCCCCGGTGTGAGCTGTACCTAGCCCTTGGGCACACCCCTCTGTCACTCTAGGGAGCTGTTTACCGCAGCAGGGCATAGATTAACCCCAACACTGCCTGCGCTGGTACCAGGACTTATGTGTTAGGCAGGGAAATTATTAGGCCAGGTGGGACCTGGCTAAACATGTAACAGGGAAACACTAAGGGAGGGATAAGGCCGGGGCTTTTATCAGCGCCCAGACCCTGATTAGTGGGTTTAACAACAACGTTAAAAAGAACATAAACATGAGTTCATGGAAACGTCGCAGGCAGTCCCCGAAACTTTCCAACTGAAACACAATTAACCCCTGGTCCTTAAACTGCTGGAACCAGACAAAATACATACATAATACATATATAATATCATATAATACACTGTATTATTGACAGGTAGGGGTAATGACAGGTTTAACCTTTATTAACTGCAGCCATGTTTACCCCTAGCGTCACAACCACCACCACCACCCAACACACACCTACCATCACTCAATATACCACCCCCACCACCCAACACACCATCACTACCACCCAACACCCCACTCCCACCCAAAACACCACAACTCAACATACCACCACCACCCAACACACCCCCACCCAACACACACCTACCATCACTCAATATACCACCCCCACCACCCAACACACCATCACTACCACCCAACACACCATCACTACCACCCAACACCCCACTCCCACCCAAAACACCACAACTCAACATACCACTACCACCATGAACACACCACCACCACCACCCAACACACACCTACCATCACTCAATATACCACCCCCACCACCAAACACACACCTACCATCACTCAATATACCACCCCCACCACCAAACACACACCTACCATCACTCAATATACCACCACGACCACCCAACACACCACTCCGACCCAAAACACCACAACTCAACATACCACTACCACCATCAACATCACACCACCCAACACACCGCTACCACAAGCCAACATATCACTACCACCACCCAATGCACCACTACCACCACACCACTAAACATACCACTACCCCTCTGTCTGTCTCACTCTCTCTCTCACCCTCTCTGTCTCATATTTTTCTTGATTCCTGGCTTTCTCTCATTTGCTTCTCTGTTTCTCCTCTCTCCTTTTCTGTATCCTCTCTCCTGTTCTCCATTCTCTCCTCCCTCCTGTTCTCCATTCTCTCCTCCCGTTCTCTCTCTATATAAATTATTATTTTTTTGCCTCGCTCTACTCCTCTCTTGTGTCTCTTAGGTCGTCATCCTGTGGCTAAGTACCTGGCGTCAGTGGACAGTAAGTACAGCTCACTCTTCATGGATTCAGCATGGAGGGACCTGTTTAGCCAAGGAGAGCCTCCCAGCTCAGGTGAGCAGCTCTCCTGAACTCTGTCCTGCTCAGCACAGACATGTACCTGTTTACAGTATGTCAGGTTACTGTGCTCACATTTCACATCCATCTTTTACACAAAAGTGGTGATATATTTACCTTACAAAGAGTTACGAGCAACATATAAACTGCAGAAGAGCGGATGTACTGTATGAAATAGGAGTCGCTTATAGAGAGCAGTAAGATGTACAGTATAGGGAGAGGTTATATGGGGCAACAGCAGGAGTTATAAGACGGTGTTACAGTATATGGGGTAATAGGAGGAGTTATAGGGAGCGGTTATATGGGGTAATAGGAGGAGTTATAGGGAGGGGTTATATGGGGTAATACGAAGAGTTATAGGGTGGATATATGGGGCAGTAGACAGTTATGGGGAAGGGTTATATGGAGTAATAGGAGGAGTTATAGGGAGCAGTTATATGGGGTAATAGGAGTTATAGGGAGAGGTTACATGTAGTAATAGGAGGAGCTATAGGGTGCGGTTATATGGGGTAATAGGAGGAGTTATAGGGAGGGGTTATATGGGGTAATACGAGGAGTTATAGGGAGGGGTTATATGGGGTAATACGAGGAGTTATAGGGTGGATATATGGGGCAGTAGACAGAGTTATGGGGAAGGGTTATATGGAATAATAGGAGGAGTTATAGGGAGCAGTTATATGGGGTAATAGGTGTTATAGGGAGAGGTTACATGGAGTAATAGGAGGAGTTATAGGGAGGATATATGGGGCAGTAGACAGAGTTATGGGGAAGGGTTATATGGAGTAATAGGAGGAGTTATAGGGAGCAGTTATATGGGGTAATAGGTGTTATAGGGAGCGGTTATATGGAGTAATAGGAGGAGTTATAGGGACGGGTTATATGGAGTAATAGGAGGAGTTATAGGGAGAGGTTACATGGAGTAATAGGAGGAGTTATAGGGACGGGTTATATGGAGTAATAGGAGGAGTTATAGGGACGGGTTATATGGAGTAATAGGAGGAGTTATAGGGACGGGTTATATGGAGTAATAGGAGGAGTTATAGGGAGGGGTTACATGGAGTAATAGGAGGAGTTATAGGGAGGGGTTACATGGAGTAATAGGAGGAGTTATAGGGAGGGGTTACATGGAGTAATAGGAGGAGTTATAGGGAGGGGTTACATGGAGTAATAGGAGGAGTTATAGGGAGGGGTTACATGGAGTAATAGGAGGAGTTATAGGGAGGGGTTACATGGAGTAATAGGAGGAGTTACATGGTCCGAGTCACAGGGCAGGTTAGTGAATGCACACAGGAAGTTATTGACATGAGATGGGTATGTGTGGTTGCAGCTCTTAGGTGCTATGTATGTGTCGCCCGCAGACCGTCTGGACGTGGCAGGGCGGGTAGCGCAGTACATGGCAGGCGTCTGTGTGTCACACCAGCTCCCCATCTCGGAAGCCATGCTGACGTACAGACAGAGGAGGTGAGAGGGGCAGGAGGGTACATGTGGGAGGGTGGAGGAAAGAGTGCTGCAGAGAGAGGGGGTGAGTTTGGATCTGGTGTTGAAGGGGCGTATCAGTGAAGTGAGGGTTCTGAGACCGCTATATATATATATCTCCATCCTCTCTCTGTACGTATACAGCCTCCTTGGACCTCTCTCAGAATAGATAGATAGAATATATATTCCTTGGCCACGCTCAGATTCATGCCTATCTTTCAGGTCCCTGTACCCACACGGGGTGGTGACAGGGGCAAAATCTTGTTACAACAGGAGGCCAGACTCATTTATGAATTACGGACATTGTCACCTAGTGGCCTTAATGAGGAGTTAAAATTGGGGTGTTTTCTTTGATTGCTCTTTATTGCTGATTTTGCATGTGTGTGTTTTTAGGATCATCTTTATTTTTTACAATCTGTGATTTCAAATATTCACCATAGCTTCACTTCCCTTGCACAATATTCACTTCCCTTGCACAATATTCACTTCCCTTGCACAATATTCACTTCCCTTGCACAATATTCACTTCCCTTGCACAATATTCACTTCCCTTGCACAGTATTCACTTCCCTTGCACAGTATTCACTTCCCTTGCACAATATTCACTTCCCTTGCACAATATTCACTTCCCTTGCACAATATTCACTTCCCTTGCACAATATTCACTTCCCTTGCACAATATTCACTTCCCTTAATTTGTCCCTCCCTACCATACGTGCCCCTGTTCTGGCTTTAAGCAGCTAGCAGTTTTTCTATAAGTCATGGTTACACATTTATGCTTCCTGACGGTGCCGGCGATTGCGGTGTTGTCCCTGATGTTTATAATGACTAGTACGCATGCGCTAGCTGTTCGCTGGCGTCTGAGGTTGCCAGGGTTACTAGAGACGCTGTCTGTGTCCTGATTCAGCACGCAGCTGCGTTTTCTTCGTTGGCTCCCCGGCTTACAGCATTTGTTGATGCGCTTGCGCAATGGGTGATGCGCTGTGGACACCGGCATTAGTCGCAAGGCTATGACGTCATAACGGGCCGTTCTGATTGCAGCATTGAATTCCCTCCGGTTGCAGGTCTGGAGGTAATGACTCCGGTACAGGTATTGGTTAGTGCTATGGGACAGGCAGGTGAGGTGCATCTTGATACTGATTGGGTGATGCTGATTGGTGTATTCTGTTTGTGGTGCACTGTGGGTGGGGGTATATATGTGGGTCACTCACACTTGCTGTTTGCACGGCCCTGAGGAAGGTCTCCCTGTGGGACCGAAACGTTGGCTTTCGTGTAACTGTTTGTTTTTGAATACAATTGCCTTTTGGATTACTCCTTGCTGTATGCTGTCTCCTTTACCGGTTCTTGGACTGGTAACTATGCTGTATATACAGCAGGGCCCCGCTTCTCGGCGATCCGCTGATACGGCGGCACCGAGAAGGGGGCCGCCATGTTGGTTTGTAAATCGCGCATGCGCAGAACGGGCGAGTGCGCCCGGCGCGCATGCGCAGACCGCAGGTTGCACGTGCATACCATAGTTCTGGGGAAGAATTGGGAATGTGCAAATTGTCTGTAAGAATGTATTTCTTTTCTTTGTGACAATCCTTCCCCCAGTTAGAATTATTTCATGATGAGATTTGGGCTAGCTGTGTGTAATTGTATTGTATGTCTTTATTTGTATAGCGCCATTAATGTACATAGCGCTTCACAGTAGTAATACACGTGGTCATCATATAAATAACAAATAATAAATAAATATAAATAACAGATCATGGGAATAAGTGCTTCATTTAGGAAGAGGAGTCCCTGCTCCGAGGAGCTTACAATCTAATTGGTATGTAGGAGGAACATACAGAAACAGTAGGAGGGCATTTTGGTAAGTGCTTCGCAGGGGGCCAAGCTTTATGTATCATGTGTCTAGTAATATCTACGCTACTACTCATATGCTTCTTTAAGCAAGTGTGTCTTATGGTGGGTCTTAATGGTAGATAGAGTGGGTGCTAGTCGGGTACCGAGGGGAAGGGCATTCCAGAGGTGCGGGGCAGTCAGTGAGAGGTTTAAGGCGGGAGAGGGCTTTAGATAAGCTAATGTAATGCTAAATCCTGTCTTTTACATAATTACCTTATGTCTGTATTTATGCCTGTGTTAGCAATTCCCCCACAGCTTAGGTACACTAGTTGGTATTGTGTGGTGATGGAATTAACATGCAAGAAACTAAATGAGAAATACCACTGTTACTGTCATTTCTATCGAGAAAGAAGTAATTCACTCAGTTGAAGCTCTCCATAGAAATGGATCAGAACAAAGGTACAGTAGGGGATTAGTTAAATGAATCAGTTATCAGGTCTGAGCCCAAGGCACTGTTTTCTCTTGGCTGGCTGCCTTTGTTCAATAGCCACCAGGGGGTATATAAGGGGCGCTGCTGGGCAGTGCATTGGTTACCCTCAGAGGGAGAGACACTCTGGGAGGGAGTGTGGAGATTCCCTCAGAAGTCCATCAGAAGTCCACCTCTGGGAAGGAGTGTGGAGATACATTTTAGAGGGACTGCTGTGTGTAGCACTTTGATATCCTGGAGAAGCAGACAGGGGAAACCCATTTGAAGTGAGTCCTTGCACCAAGGAAAGGTAGATTTCATCCCCCAGACCCCTGCAAGTGTATACATTTTTTATTCCGCATTTCTGTGTGTTTCCGAGGATTTATACAAAATAAACCCCATTTTATTTCATGACTGTGTTTTGCCCTGTGACTGATCCCTTAAATATAAATGGTGTTAAAAGTTCTGGTCTACCGTGACAATAGGTGTTTGTTGTTTTTGTATATTTGTGTTTTCTGTGCTATTTAAAGGAACAGGCAATAAAGCCTTATATTAATTTCACCTTAAAAATGGTTTCCATTGGATACTACCTCTACACACATCTTTTACATTTGGCTTGCATGGAAATCTGGCCCAGATAACCAAATCCTGGTCTGGATTATTAATTTGTAACCCCAGCTGGTGTCCTTCCTGCTTGGATTCTGTGTGTGTGTGTGTATGTACATGTAACCCTCTTATCCCCCACCTGACATGAGATTCGGTGGGGTACATCTTCTACTGGTTACTGTACACGGTCTTGGTGCTGTGACCTGCTGGCAAACAGGAGGGCTGAGGGCTCCGCGGTGTTGTGGGGAGAACCAGGACAGGGACAGGAGGTGGTGTGGGACAGGTTACCTTGCTCTTGTTCTCTCTGGGTGGTGCCTCCAGCCAGTAGGGATCCTCTGGGGTCTCCAAAGGAGGGACCCCCACTGACACTCTCTCCTTCTCACACCAGGAACAGTGATACACACACAGCAGCTTCTTTCTGTGGTTCTTTATTGGCAGAGCAGCATACACAGCATAGTACAGCGTCACAGCATAGTACAGCGTCAGCATAGTACAGCGTCACAGCATAGTACGGCATCACAGCATAGTACAGCGTCACAGCATAGTACAGCATCACAGCATAGTACAGCATCACAGCATAGGCCTGCTCTTTCTTCTCTGCCATTCTGCTCATGGCAGCATAACTCCCCTCCCTCCTTACCCAGGTGGGGTAAGAGGGAGAGAATGATTTCCTGTCAGCTCTACTCAATATCTCCTCTCAGACTAACCCATCTTCCTAACTGATCACTTATTTTAGGAAACATGTCTCAATTTGAATATCCTCAGGGAGTGTCTCTAGCTTTGAATCATTACAACTCAAAGCTGGATACCGATTGGCTCACCCACATCAGGGGGTGTTCCAACCCATATCCACCCTTTGGATTAACATGCTCACAGGTTGCTTAGGCCCGCCCCTGAATATTGCTACAATACTCAGAGCTGAAATGCAAACATTCTAACTGAAGGAATTAACCTTTCCACTGCCTGTACTAACAGGACTGACAGAGGAAAGGCCCAGAATTAGCAATAGCTGCCAAAGGCTAGGCTATATACATATATATATTTCTACCTGCTGCAACATATCCCTTTGGAGGAAATTGGCTGTCGTGTGAGGGGGGTATTGAGGAGACAGGACTTTTGTTTGTATTCAAACCCATTCATTCTTTTTCCTGTCTCTTCCGGTAACACCCATCTCTCCATACTTCTTTGCGTTGTCTGAGCATCTGAATCAGCTTTGTATTTAAGGTTCAAGTTTCACATTGTTTTTGAGAACAGACAGGATACATTGTACGTGAGAACAGACAGGATACATTGTACGTGAGAACAGGCAGGATACATTGTACGTGAGAACAGACAGGATACATTGTACGTGAGAACAGGCAGGATACATTGTACGTGAGAACAGACAGGATACATTGTGCGTGAGAACAGACAGGATACATTGTACGTGAGAACAGGCAGGATACATTGTACGTGAGAACAGACAGGATACATTGTACGTGAGAACAGACAGGATACATTGTACGTGAGAACAGACAGGATACATTGTACGTGAGAACAGACAGGATACATTGTACGTGAGAACAGGCAGGATACATTGTACGTGAGAACAGACAGGATACATTGTACGTGAGAACAGACAGGATACATTGTGCGTGAGAACAGGCAGGATACATTGTGCGTGAGAACAGACAGGATACATTGTGCGTGAGAACAGACAGGATACATTGTGCGTGAGAACAGACAGGATACATTGTACGTGAGAACAGGCAGGATACATTGTGCGTGAGAACAGACAGGATACATTGTACGTGAGAACAGGCAGGATACATTGTACGTGAGAACAGAGAGGATACATTGTACGTGAGAACAGACAGGATACATTGTGCGTGAGAACAGGCAGGATACATTGTGCGTGAGAACAGGCAGGATACATTGTGCGTGAGAACAGACAGGATACATTGTGCGTGAGAACAGACAGGATACATTGTGCGTGAGAACAGACAGGATACATTGTACGTGAGAACAGGCAGGATACATTGTGCGTGAGAACAGACAGGATACATTGTACGTGAGAACAGGCAGGATACATTGTACGTGAGAACAGAGAGGATACATTGTACGTGAGAACAGACAGGATACATTGTACGTGAGAACAGGCAGGATACATTGTACGTGAGAACAGGCAGGATACATTGTACGTGAGAACAGAGAGGATACATTGTACGTGAGAACAGACAGGATACATTGTACGTGAGAACAGAGAGGATACATTGTACGTGAGAACAGACAGGATACATTGTACGTGAGAACAGGCAGGATACATTGTACGTGAGAACAGAGAGGATACATTGTACGTGAGAACAGACAGGATACATTGTACGTGAGAACAGACAGGATACATTGTACGTGAGAACAGACAGGATACATTGTACGTGAGAACAGACAGGATACATTGTACGTGAGAACAGACAGGATACATTGTACGTGAGAACAGACAGGATACATTGTACGTGAGAACAGACAGGATACATTGTACGTGAGAACAGACAGGATACATTGTACGTGAGAACAGACAGGATACATTGTACGTGAGAACAGACAGGATACATTGTACGTGAGAACAGGCAGGATACATTGTGCGTGAGAACAGACAGGATACATTGTGCGTGAGAACAGACAGGATACATTGTGCGTGAGAACAGACAGGATACATTGTACGTGAGAACAGGCAGGATACATTGTGCGTGAGAACAGACAGGATACATTGTACGTGAGAACAGGCAGGATACATTGTACGTGAGAACAGAGAGGATACATTGTACGTGAGAACAGACAGGATACATTGTACGTGAGAACAGGCAGGATACATTGTACGTGAGAACAGGCAGGATACATTGTACGTGAGAACAGAGAGGATACATTGTACGTGAGAACAGACAGGATACATTGTACGTGAGAACAGACAGGATACATTGTACGTGAGAACAGGCAGGATACATTGTACGTGAGAACAGAGAGGATACATTGTACGTGAGAACAGACAGGATACATTGTACGTGAGAACAGAGAGGATACATTGTACGTGAGAACAGACAGGATACATTGTACGTGAGAACAGGCAGGATACATTGTACGTGAGAACAGAGAGGATACATTGTACGTGAGAACAGACAGGATACATTGTACGTGAGAACAGACAGGATACATTGTACGTGAGAACAGACAGGATACATTGTACGTGAGAACAGACAGGATACATTGTACGTGAGAACAGGCAGGATACATTGTACGTGAGAACAGACAGGATACATTGTACGTGAGAACAGACAGGATACATTGTACGTGAGAACAGGCAGGATACATTGTACGTGAGAACAGACAGGATACATTGTACGTGAGAACAGACAGGATACATTGTACGTGAGAACAGACAGGATACATTGTACGTGAGAACAGACAGGATACATTGTACGTGAGAACAGACAGGATACATTGTACGTGAGAACAGACAGAATACATTGTACGTGAGAACAGACAGGATACATTGTACGTGAGAACAGACAGGATACATTGTACGTGAGAACAGACAGGATACATTGTACGTGAGAACAGAGAGGATACATTGTACGTGAGAACAGACAGGATACATTGTACGTGAGAACAGACAGGATACATTGTACGTGAGAACAGACAGGATACATTGTACGTGAGAACAGACAGGATACATTGTACGTGAGAACAGACAGGATACATTGTACGTGAGAACAGACAGGATACATTGTACGTGAGAACAGACAGAATACATTGTACGTGAGAACAGACAGAATACATTGTACGTGAGAACAGACAGGATACATTGTACGTGAGAACAGACAGGATACATTGTACATGAGAACAGACAGGATACATTGTACGTGAGAACAGACAGGATACATTGTACGTGAGAACAGACAGGATACATTGTACGTGAGAACAGACAGGATACATTGTACGTGAGAACAGACAGGATACATTGTACGTGAGAACAGACAGGATACATTGTACGTGAGAACAGACAGGATACATTGTACGTGAGAACAGACAGGATACATTGTACGTGAGAACAGACAGGATACATTGTAAGTGAGATCAGACAGGATACATTGTATGTGAGAACAGACAGAATACATTGTACGTGAGAACAGACAGGATACATTGTAAGTGAGAACAGACAGGATACATTGTACGTGAGAACAGACAGGATACATTGTACGTGAGAACAGACAGGATACATTGTAAGTGAGAACAGACAGGATACATTGTACGTGAGAACAGACAGGATACATTGTACGTGAGAACAGGCAGGATACATTGTACGTGAGAACAGGCAGGATACATTGTACGTGAGAACAGAGAGGATACATTGTACGTGAGAACAGACAGGATACATTGTACGTGAGAACAGACAGGATACATTGTACGTGAGAACAGACAGGATACATTGTACGTGAGAACAGAGAGGATACATTGTACGTGAGAACAGACAGGATACATTGTACGTGAGAACAGGCAGGATACATTGTACGTGAGAACAGAGAGGATACATTGTACGTGAGAACAGACAGGATACATTGTACGTGAGAACAGACAGGATACATTGTACGTGAGAACAGACAGGATACATTGTACGTGAGAACAGGCAGGATACATTGTACGTGAGAACAGACAGGATACATTGTACGTGAGAACAGACAGGATACATTGTACGTGAGAACAGGCAGGATACATTGTACGTGAGAACAGACAGGATACATTGTACGTGAGAACAGACAGGATACATTGTACGTGAGAACAGACAGGATTCATTGTACGTGAGAACAGACAGGATACATTGTACGTGAGAACAGACAGGATACATTGTACGTGAGAACAGACAGAATACATTGTACGTGAGAACAGACAGGATACATTGTACGTGAGAACAGACAGGATACATTGTACGTGAGAACAGACAGAATACATTGTACGTGAGAACAGACAGAATACATTGTACGTGAGAACAGACAGGATACATTGTACGTGAGAACAGACAGGATACATTGTACGTGAGAACAGACAGGATACATTGTACGTGAGAACAGACAGGATACATTGTACGTGAGAACAGACAGGATACATTGTACGTGAGAACAGACAGGATACATTGTACGTGAGAACAGACAGGATACATTGTACGTGAGAACAGACAGGATACATTGTACGTGAGAACAGACAGGATACATTGTACGTGAGAACAGACAGGATACATTGTACGTGAGAACAGACAGGATACATTGTAAGTGAGAACCGACAGGATACATTGTACGTGAGAACAGACAGAATACATTGTACGTGAGAACAGACAGGATACATTGTAAGTGAGAACAGACAGGATACATTGTACGTGAGAACAGACAGGATACATTGTACGTGAGAACAGACAGGATACATTGTAAGTGAGAACAGACAGGATACATTGTACGTGAGAACAGACAGGATACATTGTACGTGAGAACAGACAGGATACATTGTACGTGAGAACAGACAGGATACATTGTACGTGAGAACAGACAGGATACATTGTACGTGAGAACAGACAGAATACATTGTACGTGAGAACAGACAGGATACATTGTACGTGAGAACAGGCAGGATACATTGTACGTGAGAACAGACAGGATACATTGTACGTGAGAACAGACAGGATACATTGTACGTGAGAACAGACAGGATACATTGTACGTGAGAACAGACAGGATACATTGTACGTGAGAACAGACAGGATACATTGTAAGTGAGAACAGACAGGATACATTGTACGTGAGAACAGACAGAATACATTGTACGTGAGAACAGACAGGATACATTGTAAGTGAGAACAGACAGGATACATTGTACGTGAGAACAGACAGGATACATTGTACGTGAGAACAGACAGGATACATTGTAAGTGAGAACAGACAGGATACATTGTACGTGAGAACAGACAGGATACATTGTACGTGAGAACAGACAGGATACATTGTACGTGAGAACAGACAGAATACATTGTACGTGAGAACAGACAGGATACATTGTACGTGAGAACAGGCAGGATACATTGTACGTGAGAACAGACAGGATACATTGTACGTGAGAACAGGCAGGATACATTGTACGTGAGAACAGAGAGGATACATTGTACGTGAGAACAGGCAGGATACATTGTACGTGAGAACAGGCAGGATACATTGTACGTGAGAACAGACAGGATACATTGTACGTGAGAACAGACAGGATACATTGTACGTGAGAACAGACAGGATACATTGTACGTGAGAACAGACAGGATACATTGTACGTGAGAACAGACAGGATACATTGTACGTGAGAACAGACAGGATACATTGTACGTGAGAACAGACAGGATACATTGTACGTGAGAACAGACAGGATACATTGTACGTGAGAACAGACAGGATACATTGTACGTGAGAACAGACAGGATACATTGTACGTGAGAACAGACAGGATACATTGTACGTGAGAACAGACAGGATACATTGTACGTGAGAACAGACAGGATACATTGTACGTGAGAACAGACAGGATACATTGTACGTGAGAACAGACAGGATACATTGTACGTGAGAACAGACAGGATACATTGTACGTGAGAACAGACAGGATACATTGTACGTGAGAACAGGCAGGATACATTGTACGTGAGAACAGAGAGGATACATTGTACGTGAGAACAGACAGGATACATTGTGCGTGAGAACAGGCAGGATACATTGTGCGTGAGAACAGGCAGGATACATTGTGCGTGAGAACAGGCAGGATACATTGTGCGTGAGAACAGGCAGGATACATTGTACGTGAGAACAGACAGGATACATTGTACGTGAGAACAGACAGGATACATTGTACGTGAGAACAGACAGGATACATTGTACGTGAGAACAGACAGGATACATTGTACGTGAGAACAGACAGGATACATTGTACGTGAGAACAGACAGGATACATTGTACGTGAGAACAGGCAGGATACATTGTACGTGAGAACAGGCAGGATACATTGTACGTGAGAACAGACAGGATACATTGTACGTGAGAACAGACAGGATACATTGTACGTGAGAACAGACAGGATACATTGTACGTGAGAACAGACAGGATACATTGTACGTGAGAACAGACAGGATACATTGTACGTGAGAACAGACAGGATACATTGTACGTGAGAACAGACAGGATACATTGTACGTGAGAACAGACAGGATACATTGTACGTGAGAACAGACAGGATACATTGTACGTGAGAACAGACAGGATACATTGGTTATACACTTATGTTTTGAGACACAGTGGAAGGTTCCCTTGTAAGATTGTCTTATTTTTTTCCAAATGCCTCCATCCCACCTCCATTCTCCTACGGATTTTATTTGGAAGGTTCCCCAGCTATTGTTACTTGCCGGCCAAGGTATACATCAGCTTCAACTTCATCCAGCTCTATTCATTTTATTTCAATCGTTGTAGACTGGACACATTTGTTGAACATCACTTTGATCTCACAGAGATTCATATGGAGGTCCACCTTTCTTTGCGAGTTCTCTGATTTGTTGCTGGAGGTCTTCTGGGCTTGTGGCAAGAGTACACAAATGTAATCTGTACAGGGGTGACATTTTACAGCCATGGGACATTATGTGGAATACAGGTGGTGAATAATGTGAATCAAACAGCGGTCCTCCTGTAACTCCATATCAGGGTGCGCTGTGTGATGTCATGCGATCGCTGGCTTTATGGCTGTGTGATGTCATGCGATCGCTGGCTTTATGGCTGTGTGATGTCATGCGATCGCTGGCTTTATGGCTGTGTGATGTCATGCGATCGCTGGCTTTATGGCTGTGTGATGTCATGCGATCGCTGGCTTTATGGCTGTGTGATGTCATGCGATCGCTGGCTTTATGGCTGTGGGATGTCATGCGATCGCTGGCTTTATGGCTGTGTGATGTCATGCGATCGCTGGCTTTATGGCTGTGGGATGTCATGCGATCGCTGGCTTTATGGCTGTGTGATGTCATGCGATCGCTGGCTTTATGGCTGTGTGATGTCATGCGATCGCTGGCTTTATGGCTGTGTGATGTCATGCAATCGCTGGCTTTATGGCTGTGTGATGTCATGCAATCGCTGGCTTTATGGCTGTGTGATGTCATGCGATCGCTGGCTTTATGGCTGTGTGATGTCATGCAATCGCTGGCTTTATGGCTGTGGGATGTCATGCGATCGCTGGCTTTATGGCTGTGTGATGTCATGCGATCGCTGGCTTTATGGCTGTGTGATGTCATGCAATCGCTGGCTTTATGGCTGTGTGATGTCATGCGATCGCTGGCTTTATGGCTGTGTGATGTCATGCAATCGCTGGCTTTATGGCTGTGTGATGTCATGCAATCGCTGGCTTTATGGCTGTGGGATGTCATGCGATCGCTGGCTTTATGGCTGTGTGATGTCATGCGATCGCTGGCTTTATGGCTGTGTGATGTCATGCGATCGCTGGCTTTATGGCTGTGTGATGTCATGCGATCGCTGGCTTTATGGCTGTGTGATGTCATGCAATCGCTGGCTTTATGGCTGTGTGATGTCATGCAATCGCTGGCTTTATGGCTGTGTGATGTCATGCAATCGCTGGCTTTATGGCTGTGTGATGTCATGCGATCGCTGGCTTTATGGCTGTGTGATGTCATGCAATCGCTGGCTTTATGGCTGTGTGATGTCATGCGATCGCTGGCTTTATGGCTGTGGGATGTCATGCAATCGCTGGCTTTATGGCTGTGTGATGTCATGCGATCGCTGGCTTTATGGCTGTGTGATGTCATGCGATCGCTGGCTTTATGGCTGTGTGATGTCATGCAATCGCTGGCTTTATGGCTGTGTGATGTCATGCGATCGCTGGCTTTATGGCTGTGTGATGTCATGCGATCGCTGGCTTTATGGCTGTGTGATGTCATGCGATCGCTGGCTTTATGGCTGTGTGATGTCATGCGATCGCTGGCTTTATGGCTGTGTGATGTCATGCGATCGCTGGCTTTATGGCTGTGGGATGTCATGCGATCGCTGGCTTTATGGCTGTGTGATGTCATGCGATCGCTGGCTTTATGGCTGTGTGATGTCATGCAATCGCTGGCTTTATGGCTGTGTGATGTCATGCAATCGCTGGCTTTATGGCTGTGTGATGTCATGCGATCGCTGGCTTTATGGCTGTGGGATATCTGTACAAATAAGATAACACAGCAATCTGTGTCCCATGAGGTGGATATAATTCCTTGGTCTCATAGAATCTGACAGCACTTAAGAACCACTCTTCCTAGTCTCCTTTCTGATGCGTTCTGTATGTGCCAGGCTGGGCACACGCACAGCTCTCTGCCCCTGTGGCACTGCTCAGGTTGATGCACTCTGTATGTGCCAGGCTGGGCACACGCACAGCTCTCTGCCCCTGTGGCACTGCTCGGGTTGATGCACTCTGTATGTGCCAGGCTGGGCACACGCACAGCTCTCTGCCCCTGTGGCACTGCTCGGGTTGATGCCCTCTGTATGTGCCAGGCTGGGCACACGCACAGCTCTCTGCCCCTGTGGCACTGCTCGGGTTGATGCCCTCTGTATGTGCCAGGCTGGGCACACGCACAGCTCTCTGCCCCTGTGGCACTGCTCGGGTTGATGCACTCTGTATGTGCCAGGCTGGGCACACGCACAGCTCTCTGCCCCTGTGGCACTGCTCGGGTTGATGCACTCTGTATGTGCCAGGCTGGGCACACGCACAGCTCTCTGCCCCTGTGGCACTGCTCGGGTTGATGCACTCTGTATGTGCCAGGCTGGGCACACGCACAGCTCTCTGCCCCTGTGGCACTGCTCAGGTTGATGCACTCTGTATGTGCCAGGCTGGGCACACGCACAGCTCTCTGCCCCTGTGGCACTGCTCAGGTTGATGCACTCTGTATGTGCCAGGCTGGGCACCCGCACAGCTCTCTGCCCCTGTGGCACTGCTCGGGTTGATGCACTCTGTATATGCCAGGCTGGGCACACGCACAGCTCTCTGCCCCTGTGGCACTGCTCAGGTTGATGCACTCTGTATGTGCCAGGCTGGGCACACGCACAGCTCTCTGCCCCTGTGACACTGCTCGGGTTGATGCACTCTGTATGTGCCAGGCTCGGCACACGCACAGCTCTCTGCCCCTGTGGCACTGCTCGGGTTGATGCACTCTGTATGTGCCAGGCTGGGCACACGCACAGCTCTCTGCCCCTGTGGCACTGCTCAGGTTGATGCACTCTGTATGTGCCAGGCTGGGCACACGCACAGCTCTCTGCCCCTGTGGCACTGCTCGGGTTGATGCACTCTGTATGTGCCAGGCTGGGCACACGCACAGCTCTCTGCCCCTGTGGCACTGCTCGGGTTGATGCACTCTGTATGTGCCAGGCTGGGCACACGCACAGCTCTCTGCCCCTTGGGCACTGCTCGGGTTGATGCACTCTGTATGTGCCAGGCTGAGCACACGCACAGCTCTCTGCCTCTGTGGCACTGCTCAGGTTGATGCACTCTGTATGTGCCAGGCTGAGCACACGCACAACTCTCTGCCCCTGTGGCACTGCTCGGGTTGATGCACTCTGTATGTGCCAGACTGGGCACACGCACAGCTCTCTGCCCCTGTGGCACTGCTCAGGTTGATGCGTTCTGTATGTGCCAGGCTGAGCACACGCACAGCTCTCTGCCCCTGTGGCACTGCTCAGGTTGATGCACTCTGTATGTGCCAGGCTGGGCACACGCACAGCACTCTGCCCCTGTGGCACTGCTCAGGTTGATGCGTTCTGTATGTGCCAGGCTGGGCACACGCACAGCTCTGTGCCCCTGTGGCACTGCTCGGGTTGATGCACTCTGTATGTGCCAGGCTGGGCACACGCACAGCTCTCTGCCCCTGTGGCACTAATCGGGTTGATACACTCTGTATGTGCCAGGCTGGGCACACGCACAGCTCTCTGCCCCTGTGGCACTGCTTGGGTTGATACACTCTGTATGTGCCAGGCTGGTCACACGCACAGCTCTCTGCCCCTGTGGCACTGCGTGGGTTGATGCACTCTGTATGTGCCAGGCTGGGCACACGCACAGCTCTCTGCCCCTGTGGCACTGCTCATGTTGATGCACTCTGTATGTGCCAGGCTGGGCACACGCACAGCTCTCTGCCCCTGTGGCACTGCTCGGGTTGATGCACTCTGTATGTGCCAGGCTGGGCACACGCACAGCTCTCTGCCCCTGTGGCACTGCTCAGGTTGATGCGTTCTGTATGTGCCAGGCTGGGCACATGCACAGCTCTCTGCCCCTGTGGCACTGCTCAGGTTGATGCACTCTGTATGTGCCAGGCTGGGCACATGCACAGCTCTCTGCCTCTGTGGCACTGCTCAGGTTGATGCACTCTGTATGTGCCAGGCTGGGCACACGCACAGCTGTCTGCCCCTGTGGCACTGCTCAGGTTGATGCACTCTGTATGTGCCAGGCTGGGCACACGCACAGCTCTCTGCCCCTGTGGCACTGCTCGGGTTGATGCACTCTGTATGTGCCAGGCTGGGCACACGCAGAGCTCTCTGCCCCTGTGGCACTGCGCGGGTTGATACACTCTGTATGTGCCAGGCTGGGCACACGCACAGCTCTCTGCCCCTGTGGCACTAATCGGGTTGATACACTCTGTATGTGCCAGGCTGGGCACACGCACAGCTCTCTGCCCCGTGGCACTGCTTGGGTTGATACACTCTGTATGTGCCAGGCTGGTCACACGCACAGCTCTCTGCCCCTGTGGCACTGCGTGGGTTGATGCACTCTGTATGTGCCAGGCTGGGCACACGCACAGCTCTCTGCCCCTGTGGCACTGCTCATGTTGATGCACTCTGTATGTGCCAGGCTGGGCACACGCACAGCTCTCTGCCCCTGTGGCACTGCTCGGGTTGATGCACTCTGTATGTGCCAGGCTGGGCACACGCACAGCTCTCTGCCCCTGTGGCACTGCTCAGGTTGATGCACTCTGTATGTGCCAGGCTGGGCACACGCACAGCTCTCTGCCCCTGTGGCACTGCTCATGTTGATGCACTCTGTATGTGCCAGGCTGGGCACACGCACAGCTCTCTGCCCCTGTGGCACTGCTCGGGTTGATGCACTCTGTATGTGCCAGGCTGGGCACACGCACAGCTCTCTGCCCCTGTGGCACTGCTCAGGTTGATGCGTTCTGTATGTGCCAGGCTGGGCACACGCACAGCTCTCTGCCCCTGTGGCACTGCTCAGGTTGATGCACTCTGTATGTGCCAGGCTGGGCACATGCACAGCTCTCTGCCTCTGTGGCACTGCTCAGGTTGATGCACTCTGTATGTGCCAGGCTGGGCACACGCACAGCTGTCTGCCCCTGTGGCACTGCTCAGGTTGATGCACTCTGTATGTGCCAGGCTGGGCACACGCGCAGCTCTCTGCCCCTGTGGCACTGCTCGGGTTGATGCACTCTGTATGTGCCAGGCTGGGCACACGCACAGCTCTCTGCCCCTGTGGCACTGCTCGGGTTGATGCACTCTGTATGTGCCAGGCTGGGCACACGCAGAGCTCTCTGCCCCTGTGGCACTGCGCGGGTTGATACACTCTGTATGTGCCAGGCTGGGCACACGCACAGCTCTCTGCCCCTGTGGCACTAATCGGGTTGATACACTCTGTATGTGCCAGGCTGGGCACACGCACAGCTCTCTGCCCCGTGGCACTGCTTGGGTTGATACACTCTGTATGTGCCAGGCTGGTCACACGCACAGCTCTCTGCCCCTGTGGCACTGCTTGGGTTGATGCACTCTGTATGTGCCAGGCTGGGCACACGCACAGCTCTCTGCCCCTGTGGCACTGCTCATGTTGATGCACTCTGTATGTGCCAGGCTGGGCACACGCACAGCTCTCTGCCCCTGTGGCACTGCTCGGGTTGATGCACTCTGTATGTGCCAGGCTGGGCACACGCACAGCTCTCTGCCCCTGTGGCACTGCTCAGGTTGATGCACTCTGTATGTGCCAGGCTGGGCACACGCACAGCTCTCTGCCCCTGTGACACTGCTCAGGTTGATGCACTCTGTATGTGCCAGGCTGGGCACACGCACAGCTCTCTGCCCTGTGGCACTGCTCGGGTTGATGCCCTCTGTATGTGCCAGGCTGGGCACACGCACAGCTCTCTGCCCCTGTGGCACTGCTCAGGTTGATGCACTCTGTATGTGCCAGGCTGGGCACACGCACAGCTCTCTGCCCTGTGGCACTGCTCAGGTTGATGCGTTCTGTATGTGCCAGGCTGGGCACACGCACAGCTCTCTGCCCCTGTGGCACTGCTCGGGTTGATGCACTCTGTATGTGCCAGGCTGGGCACACGCACAGCTCTCTGCCCCTGTGGCACTGCTCGGGTTGATGCACTCTGTATGTGCCAGGCTGGGCACACGCACAGCTCTCTGCCCCTGTGGCACTGCTCGGGTTGATGCATTCTGTATGTGCCAGGCTGGGCACACGCACAGCTCTCTGCCCTGTGGCACTGCTCGGGTTGATGCCCTCTGTATGTGCCAGGCTGGGCACACGCACAGCTCTCTGCCCCTGTGGCACTGCTCGGGTTGATGCATTCTGTATGTGCCAGGCTGGGCACACGCACAGCTCTCTGCCCCTGTGGCACTGCTCGGGTTGATGCACTCTGTATGTGCCAGGCTGGGCACACGCACAGCTCTCTGCCCCTGTGGCACTGCGTGGGTTGATGCACTCTGTATGTGCCAGGCTGGGCACACGCACAGCTCTCTGCCCCTGTGGCACTGCGTGGGTTGATGCACTCTGTATGTGCCAGGCTGGGCACACGCAGAGCTCTCTGCCCCTGTGGCACTGCTCGGGTTGATACACTCTGTATGTGCCAGGCTGGGCACACGCACAGCTCTCTGCCCCTGTGGCACTGCGCGGGTTGATACACTCTGTATGTGCCAGGCTGGGCACACGCACAGCTCTCTGCCCCTGTGGCACTAATCGGGTTGATACACTCTGTATGTGCCAGGCTGGGCACACGCACAGCTCTCTGCCCCTGTGGCACTGCTCGGGTTGATGCACTCTATATGTGCCAGGCTGGGCACACGCACAGCTCTCTGCCCCTGTGGCACTGCTCGGGTTGATGCACTCTGTATGTGCCAGGCTGGGCACACGCAGAGCTCTCTGCCCCTGTGACACTGCTCGGGTTGATGCACTCTGTATGTGCCAGGCTGGGCACACGCACAGCTCTCTGCCCCTGTGGCACTGCTCGGGTTGATGCCCTCTGTATGTGCCAGGCTGGGCACACGCACAGCTCTCTGCCCCTGTGGCACTGCTCGGGTTGATGCACTCTGTATGTGCCAGGCTGGGCACACGCACAGCTCTCTGCCCCTGTGGCACTGCGTGGGTTTGTGCACTCTGTATGTGCCAGGCTGGGCACACGCACAGCTCTCTGCCCCTGTGGCACTGCTCATGTTGATGCACTCTGTATGTGCCAGGCTGGGCACACGCACAGCTCTCTGCCCCTGTGGCACTGCTCGGGTTGATGCACTCTGTATGTGCCAGGCTGGGCACACGCACAGCTCTCTGCCCCTGTGGCACTGCTCAGGTTGATGCACTCTGTATGTGCCAGGCTGGGCACACGCACAGCTCTCTGCCCCTGTGACACTGCTCAGGTTGATGCACTCTGTATGTGCCAGGCTGGGCACACGCACAACTCTCTGCCCTGTGGCACTGCTCGGGTTGATGCCCTCTGTATGTGCCAGGCTGGGCACACGCACAGCTCTCTGCCCCTGTGGCACTGCTCGGGTTGATGCACTCTGTATGTGCCAGGCTGGGCACACGCACAGCTCTCTGCCCCTGTGGCACTGCTCGGGTTGATGCACTCTGTATGTGCCAGGCTGGGCACACGCAGAGCTCTCTGCCCCTGTGGCACTGCGCGGGTTGATACACTCTGTATGTGCCAGGCTGGGCACACGCACAGCTCTCTGCCCCTGTGGCACTAATCGGGTTGATACACTCTGTATGTGCCAGGCTGGGCACACGCACAGCTCTCTGCCCCGTGGCACTGCTTGGGTTGATACACTCTGTATGTGCCAGGCTGGTCACACGCACAGCTCTCTGCCCCTGTGGCACTGCTTGGGTTGATGCACTCTGTATGTGCCAGGCTGGGCACACGCACAGCTCTCTGCCCCTGTGGCACTGCTCATGTTGATGCACTCTGTATGTGCCAGGCTGGGCACACGCACAGCTCTCTGCCCCTGTGGCACTGCTCGGGTTGATGCACTCTGTATGTGCCAGGCTGGGCACACGCACAGCTCTCTGCCCCTGTGGCACTGCTCAGGTTGATGCACTCTGTATGTGCCAGGCTGGGCACACGCACAGCTCTCTGCCCCTGTGACACTGCTCAGGTTGATGCACTCTGTATGTGCCAGGCTGGGCACACGCACAGCTCTCTGCCCTGTGGCACTGCTCGGGTTGATGCCCTCTGTATGTGCCAGGCTGGGCACACGCACAGCTCTCTGCCCCTGTGGCACTGCTCAGGTTGATGCACTCTGTATGTGCCAGGCTGGGCACACGCACAGCTCTCTGCCCTGTGGCACTGCTCAGGTTGATGCGTTCTGTATGTGCCAGGCTGGGCACACGCACAGCTCTCTGCCCCTGTGGCACTGCTCGGGTTGATGCACTCTGTATGTGCCAGGCTGGGCACACGCACAGCTCTCTGCCCCTGTGGCACTGCTCGGGTTGATGCACTCTGTATGTGCCAGGCTGGGCACACGCACAGCTCTCTGCCCCTGTGGCACTGCTCGGGTTGATGCATTCTGTATGTGCCAGGCTGGGCACACGCACAGCTCTCTGCCCTGTGGCACTGCTCGGGTTGATGCCCTCTGTATGTGCCAGGCTGGGCACACGCACAGCTCTCTGCCCCTGTGGCACTGCTCGGGTTGATGCATTCTGTATGTGCCAGGCTGGGCACACGCACAGCTCTCTGCCCCTGTGGCACTGCTCGGGTTGATGCACTCTGTATGTGCCAGGCTGGGCACACGCACAGCTCTCTGCCCCTGTGGCACTGCGTGGGTTGATGCACTCTGTATGTGCCAGGCTGGGCACACGCACAGCTCTCTGCCCCTGTGGCACTGCGTGGGTTGATGCACTCTGTATGTGCCAGGCTGGGCACACGCAGAGCTCTCTGCCCCTGTGGCACTGCTCGGGTTGATACACTCTGTATGTGCCAGGCTGGGCACACGCACAGCTCTCTGCCCCTGTGGCACTGCGCGGGTTGATACACTCTGTATGTGCCAGGCTGGGCACACGCACAGCTCTCTGCCCCTGTGGCACTAATCGGGTTGATACACTCTGTATGTGCCAGGCTGGGCACACGCACAGCTCTCTGCCCCTGTGGCACTGCTCGGGTTGATGCACTCTATATGTGCCAGGCTGGGCACACGCACAGCTCTCTGCCCCTGTGGCACTGCTCGGGTTGATGCACTCTGTATGTGCCAGGCTGGGCACACGCAGAGCTCTCTGCCCCTGTGACACTGCTCGGGTTGATGCACTCTGTATGTGCCAGGCTGGGCACACGCACAGCTCTCTGCCCCTGTGGCACTGCTCGGGTTGATGCCCTCTGTATGTGCCAGGCTGGGCACACGCACAGCTCTCTGCCCCTGTGGCACTGCTCGGGTTGATGCACTCTGTATGTGCCAGGCTGGGCACACGCACAGCTCTCTGCCCCTGTGGCACTGCGTGGGTTTGTGCACTCTGTATGTGCCAGGCTGGGCACACGCACAGCTCTCTGCCCCTGTGGCACTGCTCATGTTGATGCACTCTGTATGTGCCAGGCTGGGCACACGCACAGCTCTCTGCCCCTGTGGCACTGCTCGGGTTGATGCACTCTGTATGTGCCAGGCTGGGCACACGCACAGCTCTCTGCCCCTGTGGCACTGCTCAGGTTGATGCACTCTGTATGTGCCAGGCTGGGCACACGCACAGCTCTCTGCCCCTGTGACACTGCTCAGGTTGATGCACTCTGTATGTGCCAGGCTGGGCACACGCACAACTCTCTGCCCTGTGGCACTGCTCGGGTTGATGCCCTCTGTATGTGCCAGGCTGGGCACACGCACAGCTCTCTGCCCCTGTGGCACTGCTCAGGTTGATGCACTCTGTATGTGCCAGGCTGGGCACACGCACAGCTCTCTGCCCTGTGGCACTGCTCAGGTTGATGCGTTCTGTATGTGCCAGGCTGGGCACACGCACAGCTCTCTGCCCCTGTGGCACTGCTCGGGTTGATGCACTCTGTATGTGCCAGGCTGGGCACACGCACAGCTCTCTGCCCCTGTGGCACTGCTCGGGTTGATGCACTCTGTATGTGCCAGGCTGGGCACACGCACAGCTCTCTGCCCCTGTGGCACTGCTCGGGTTGATGCATTCTGTATGTGCCAGGCTGGGCACACGCACAGCTCTCTGCCCTGTGGCACTGCTCGGGTTGATGCCCTCTGTATGTGCCAGGCTGGGCACACGCACAGCTCTCTGCCCCTGTGGCACTGCTCGGGTTGATGCATTCTGTATGTGCCAGGCTGGGCACACGCACAGCTCTCTGCCCCTGTGGCACTGCTCGGGTTGATGCACTCTGTATGTGCCAGGCTGGGCACACGCACAGCTCTCTGCCCCTGTGGCACTGCGTGGGTTGATGCACTCTGTATGTGCCAGGCTGGGCACACGCACAGCTCTCTGCCCCTGTGGCACT
Source organism: Ascaphus truei (assembly GCF_040206685.1). Taxonomy (NCBI): domain Eukaryota; kingdom Metazoa; phylum Chordata; class Amphibia; order Anura; family Ascaphidae; genus Ascaphus; species Ascaphus truei. The sequence continues at coordinate 423,047,192 of NC_134486.1, forward strand.
GCGTGGGTTGATGCACTCTGTATGTGCCAGGCTGGGCACACGCAGAGCTCTCTGCCCCTGTGGCACTGCTCGGGTTGATACACTCTGTATGTGCCAGGCTGGGCACACGCACAGCTCTCTGCCCCTGTGGCACTGCGCGGGTTGATACACTCTGTATGTGCCAGGCTGGGCACACGCACAGCTCTCTGCCCCTGTGGCACTAATCGGGTTGATACACTCTGTATGTGCCAGGCTGGGCACACGCACAGCTCTCTGCCCCTGTGGCACTGCTCGGGTTGATGCACTCTATATGTGCCAGGCTGGGCACACGCACAGCTCTCTGCCCCTGTGGCACTGCTCGGGTTGATGCACTCTGTATGTGCCAGGCTGGGCACACGCAGAGCTCTCTGCCCCTGTGACACTGCTCGGGTTGATGCACTCTGTATGTGCCAGGCTGGGCACACGCACAGCTCTCTGCCCCTGTGGCACTGCTCGGGTTGATGCCCTCTGTATGTGCCAGGCTGGGCACACGCACAGCTCTCTGCCCCTGTGGCACTGCTCGGGTTGATGCACTCTGTATGTGCCAGGCTGGGCACACGCACAGCTCTCTGCCCCTGTGGCACTGCTCAGGTTGATGCCCTCTGTATGTGCCAGGCTGGGCACACGCACAGCTCTCTGCCCCTGTGGCACTGCTCGGGTTGATGCACTCTGTATGTGCCAGGCTGGACACACGCACAGCTCTCTGCCCCCGTGGCACTGCTCAGGTTGATGCACTCTGTATGTGCCAGGCTGGGCACACGCACAGCTCTCTGCCCCTGTGGCACTGCTCGGGTTGATGCACTCTGTATGTGCCAGGCTGGGCACACACACAGCTCTCTGCCCCTGTGGCACTGCGTGGGTTGATGCACTCTGTATGTGCCAGGCTGGTCACATGCAGAGCACTCTGCCCCTGTGGCACTGCGTGGGTTGATGCCCTCTGTATGTGCCAGGCTGGGCACACGCACAGCTCTCTGCCCCTGTGGCACTAATCGGGTTGATACACTCTGTATGTGCCAGGTTGGTCACATGCAGAGCACTCTGCCCCTGTGGCACTGCGTGGGTTGATGCACTCTGTATGTGCCAGGCTGGGCACATGCACAGCTCTCTGCCCCTGTGGCACTGCGTGGGTTGATGCACTCTGTATGTGCCAGGCTGGGCACACGCACAGCTCTCTGCCCCTGTGACACTGCTCGGGTTGATGCACTCTGTATGTGCCAGGCTGGGCACACGCACAGCTCTCTGCCCCTGTGGCACTGCGTGGGTTGATGCACTCTGTATGTGCCAGGCTGGGCACACGCACAGCTCTCTGCCCCTGTGGCACTGCTCAGGTTGATGCACTCTGTATGTGCCAGGCTGGTCACACGCACAGCTCTCTGCCCCTGTGGCACTGCGTGGGTTGATGCACTCTGTATGTGCCAGGCTGGGCACACGCACAGCTCTCTGCCCCTGTGGCACTGCTCAGGTTGATGCACTCTGTATGTGCCAGGCTGGGCACATGCACAGCTCTCTGCCCCTGTGGCACTGCTCAGGTTGATGCACTCTGTATGTGCCAGGCTGGGCACACGCACAGCTCTCTGCCCCTGTGGCACTGCTCAGGTTGATGCACTCTGTATGTGCCAGGCTGGGCACACGCACAGCTCTCTGCCCCTGTGGCACTGCGTGGGTTGATGCACTCTGTATGTGCCAGGCTGGGCACACGCACAGCTCTCTGCCCCTGTGACACTGCTCAGGTTGATGCACTCTGTATGTGCCAGGCTGGGCACACGCACAGCTCTCTGCCCCTGTGACACTGCTCGGGTTGATGCACTCTGTATGTGCCAGGCTGGTCACACGCACAGCTCTCTGCCCCTGTGGCACTGCGTGGGTTGATGCACTCTGTATGTGCCCGGCTGGTCACATGCAGAGCACTCTGCCCCTGTGGCACTGCGTGGGTTGATGCACTCTGTATGTGCCAGGCTGGTCACACGCACAGCTCTCTGCCCCTGTGGCACTGCGTGGGTTGATGCCCTCTGTATGTGCCAGGCTGGGCACACGCACAGCTCTCTGCCCCTGTGGCACTAATCGGGTTGATACACTCTGTATGTGCCCGGCTGGTCACATGCAGAGCACTCTGCCCCTGTGGCACTGCGTGGGTTGATGCACTCTGTATGTGCCAGGCTGGGCACACGCACAGCTCTCTGCCCCTGTGGCACTGCGTGGGTTGATGCACTCTGTATGTGCCAGGCTGGTCACACGCACAGCTCTCTGCCCCTGTGGCACTGCTCGGGTTGATGCACTCTGTATGTGCCAGGCTGGGCACACGCACAGCTCTCTGCCCCTGTGGCACTGCGTGGGTTGATGCATTCTGTATGTGCCAGGCTGGGCACATGCAGAGCACTCTGCCCCTGTGGCACTGCGTGGGTTGATGCACTCTGTATGTGCCAGGCTGGTCACACGCACAGCTCTCTGCCCCTGTGGCACTGCGTGGGTTGATGCACTCTGTATGTGCCAGGCTGGGCACACGCACAGCTCTCTGCCCCTGTGGCACTGCGTGGGTTGATGCACTCTGTATGTGCCAGGCTGGGCACACGCACAGCTCTCTGCCCCTGTGGCACTGCGTGGGTTGATGCACTCTGTATGTGCCAGGCTGGTCACATGCAGAGCTCTCTGCCCCTGTGGCACTGCTCGGGTTGATGCACTCTGTATGTGCCAGGCTGGTCACACGCACAGCTCTCTGCCCCTGTGGCACTGCGTGGGTTGATGCACTCTGTATGTGCCAGGCTGGTCACATGCAGAGCTCTCTGTGCCAGGTACAATACTCACCTCATATTTCTTTGGTTTCTGGCTTTCCAGGAAGAGAAGTCTATACTTTGATTTTTATAGCTGGTACTGTTACCCTGTGCCCGTCTGTCTTTCTGTCTGTGCCCCCTACCTCTTTACTGTAACTTTTCCATTGTCTCCTTGCTTCTGTCTGCCCCCTGCTCCCTCTCTCTTCTGTCCCCCCCTCCCTCTCTCTGTCCATCCCCTTCTCCCCCTCTCTGTCTCCCCTCCCTCTCTGTTTCATTCCGTGGCTTACTGCACACACATTGTAGGGTTTACTTCCGGAGTCTCGATCCGTGGCCGCCTCTTCCTTAATAAAAGGAACACAGATGTTATTGGTTATCCATCATTATTTCCTTGGACTGTGAAAGTCGTGGATGTTTTTCCCCCGATTCATGCCCTGAAAAGCAGACTTCCTGGTAATCCACGTTTTGCCTTCCTCCCCCCACACATGGGGAGAGGAGGCACTTTGCCAGCGGAAGCGGAGCGCAATGGGGGGAGCTGCAAGAAGGGAAACTTCTCCCAGGCCTTGGCTTGCAATGTTCACCTGGTATCATGTCACTGGCATTGTTTCATTGTGCTGCTGTAAGGGGCAGCCCCTTTAGTAGTGAGAAGTTACCCAGGAGCCCCCACTATCTCTCTGTCCCGCTCGTATAGGGCAGGGGGTGTGTCGGTTCTAGTTCTACTCATCACTAGAGTCTGTGATCAATATATAAATCCATCTGAACCTGTTCTCTTCTTGTCATGTGGTCCAGTCTGTGCCTGTGCTCACAGGATCCCATCACTATCTCAGCTCATGTGATCCTCTGAATGTCTCACAGGATCCAGTCACTGAATGTCAGCTCATGTGATCCGCTAAATGTCTCACAGGGTCCCATCACTATCTCAGCTCATGTGATCCGCTAAATGTCTCACAGGATCCCATCACTGAATGTCAGCTCATGTGATCCGCTGAATATCTCACAGGATCCCATCACTATCTCAGCTCATGTGATCCGCTAAATGTCTCACAGGATCCCATCACTGTATTTCAGCTCATGTGATCCGCTGAATATCTCACAGGATCCCATCACTATCTCAGCTCATGTGATCCGCTAAATGTCTCACAGGATCCCGTCACTGAATGTCAGCTCATGTGATCCGCTAAATGTCTCACAGGATCCCATCACTGTATTTCAGCTCATGTGATCCGCTGAATATCTCACAGGATCCCATCACTATCTCAGCTCATGTGATCCGCTAAATGTCTCACAGGATCCCATCACTGAATGTCAGCTCATGTGATCAGCTGAATTTCTCACCGGATCCAGTCACTGAATGTCAGCTCATGTGATCCGCTAAATGTCTCACAGGATCCCATCACTGTATTTCAGCTTATGTGATCCACTGAATATCTCACAGGATCCCGTCACTGAATGTCAGCTCATGTGATCTGCTGAATATCTCACAGAATCCAATCACTGTATTTCAGCTCATGTGATCCGCTAAATGTCTCACAGGATCCCATCACTGTATCTCAGCTCATGTGATCCGCTTTGTGTGATGGTGACATGCTTTCTTCCTGTATCTTGGCTCCATCCTGTCCCAGATAGATCCTGGTTATTACCTCTCATACCCTCATCTTCACACCACTCAGATGTGGTTAATTTACATATTCCATGTAGTTCCATATGCAATGTGTGTGTGTGTGTGTGTGTGTGTGTGTGTGTGCCTCTAACTGTATGCAATGTGTGTGTGTGTGTGTGTGTGTGTGTGTGTGTGTGTGCGTGCGTGTGTGTGTGTGTGTGCCTCTAACTGTATGCAATGTGTGTGTGCCTCTAACTGTATATGCAACGTGTGTGTGTGTGTGTGTGTGTGTGTGTGTGTGTGTGTGTGTGTGTGTGTGTCTCTAACTGTATGCAGTGTGTGTGTGTGTGTGTGTGTGTGTGTGTGTGTGTGTGTGTGTGTGTGTGTGTGTGTGTGTGTGTGGTGTGTGGTGTGTGTGTGTGTGTGTGTGTGTGTGTGTGTGTGTGTGTGCGCCTCTAACTGTATGCAATGTGTGTGTGTGTGTGTGTGTGTGTGTGTGTGTGTGTGCCTCTAACTGTATGCAATGTGTGTGTGTGTGTGCCTCTAACTGTATGCAATGTGTGTGTGTGTGTGCCTCTAACTGTATGCAATGTGTGTGTGTGTGTGTGTGTGTGTGTGTGTGTGTGTGTGTGTGTGTGTGTGTGTGTGTGTGTGTGTGTGTCTCTAACTGTATGCAATGTGTGTGTGTGTGTGTGTGTGTGTGTGTGTGTGTGTGTGTGTGTGTGTGTGTCTCTAACTGTATGCTGTGTGTGTGTGTGTGTGTGTGTGTGTGTGTGTGTGTGTGTGTGTGTGTGTGTGTGTGTGTGTGTGTGTGTGTGTGTGTGTGTGTGTGTGTCTCTAACTGTATGCAATGTGTGTGTGTGTGTGTGTGTGTGTGCCTCTAACTGTATGCAATGTGTGTGTGTGTGTGTGTGTGTGTGTGTGTGTGTGTGTGTGGGTGTGTGTGTGTGTGTGTGTGTGTGTGTGTGTGTGTGTGTGTGTGCGCCTCTAACTGTATGCAATGTGTTTGTGTGTGTGCCTCTAACTGTATGCAATGTGTGTGTGTGTGTGTGCCTCTAACTGTATGCAATGTGTGTGTGTGTGTGTGTGTGTGTGCCTCTAACTGTATGCAATGTGTGTGTGTGTGTGCCTCTAACTGTATGCAATGTGTGTGTGTGTGTGTGTGTGTGTGTGTGTGTGTGTGTGTGTGTGTGTGTGTGTGTGTGTGTGTGCCTCTAACTGTATGCAATGTGTGTGTGTGTGCCTCTAACTGTATGCAATGTGTGTGTGTGCCTCTAACTGTATGCAATGTGTGTGTGTGTGCCTCTAACTGTATGCAATGTGTGTGTGTGCCTCTAACTGTATGCAATGTGTGTGTGTGTGCCTCTAACTGTATGCAATGTGTGTGTGTGTGTGTGTGTGTGTGTGTGTGTGTGTGTGTGTGTGTGTGTGTGTGTGTGTGTGTGTGTGTGTGTGTGTGTGCCTCTAACTGTATGCAATGTGTGTGTGTGTGCCTCTAACTGTATGCAATGTGTGTGTGTGCCTCTAACTGTATGCAATGTGTGTGTGTGTGCCTCTAACTGTATGCAATGTGTGTGTGTGTGTGCCTCTAACTGTATGCAATGTGTGTGTGTGTGCCTCTAACTGTATGCAATGTGTGTGTGTGTGTGCCTCTAACTGTATGCAATGTGTGTGTGTGTGCCTCTAACTGTATGCAATGTGTGTGTGTGCCTCTAACTGTATGCAATGTGTGTGTGTGTGCCTCTAACTGTATGCAATGTGTGTGTGTGCCTCTAACTGTATGCAATGTGTATGTGTGTGCCTCTAACTGTATATGAAAAACAATACAGACCGGCGCCTTACAGTCCAAATGGAAAGAATAAGGATGAGTCCGGAGATTGGCTGCAATGTCCAGTGAAGGGTGATCCAGTCGTTAGACAGCAGACTCAAGAAGTCCACAGGGTACAGGCAGGTGTGTAAGGTAAGCGTGGTCCGGCGGCAGCTGTTAGTAGACGCGTGGCACTTATGGAAGACTGCAGGCCCCTCTTCTGATCGACACCAGGCTGGGCGTCACTGCAGGCAGCTTCTCACGATGCCTTCCGTCCGAGACCGGAATTGCGTCACTGTAGGCGGGACCGCTTTCCTGTTGATCCCCTGAAGAAGTGCGCATGCGCACGAAACGCGTTGGGCCTTTGAGAGTTACATTTTGGCAGTCAACTTGAATAGGAGCAGACCCCTGCAAGAACCCATCCGGTTACGGTTTACAGGAGAATCAACAGGAAAGCGGTCCCGCCTACAGTGACGCAATTCCGGTCGCGGACGGAAGGCACCGTGAGAAGCTGCCTGCAGTGACGCCCAGCCTGGTATCGATCAGAAGAGGGGCCTGCAGTCTTCCATAAGTGCCACGCGTCTACTAACAGCTGCCGCCGG